>NC_134485.1:267456399-267463899 GCF_040206685.1 Ascaphus truei | reverse complement strand
GGACATACCCCAGAGGGTGGGCTTATCCTATTCTCATTACAGAGCTTCTTGGATAAAAATCTTATATCTGGGATATGAAATTGGAATTCAACATAGGGTGTTTTGGCAAATTACACACGTAGATTCTCATATTTCCAACTTCAAGCCTCTTTGAAGGACCTGATTGATATTGGTATGTGGTAATACGTTAGGTTTTCTGTTTTATATCCCTGTTTATTTCTTGAAACTGCAATTATTATATTGTATGTTTGTTGTCATATTCTTTTTCTGTAACTAAGCACTGTGCTATTTTTGTTTCATAAATCTAAAATGTAATTACTGTTTTGGGACTCTAATTGACTGCTGCACACTATGACGAGAAAATCTCAAATTATCAGACCCATTTTTCAACAATAGATTTGTCTGTTAATTATCTTTTTTTTTTAGTGAACAGGAGACATGAGTTCTAGAGGTGAGACCTTAAAATTATCCTTTGTTGTGGCAGCATATTGAGGTGTAGTCTGGAGGATTGGGGGGAAAGATATATCTTATTTTAAGGATCCTGCAGGGAGATAAGTGAGTCAGCTGGAGGTATTAACCCTTGTCGCATACACAAGTCACTTGCTCACAGATGTGCCATTTGTGACAGGTGTGGCTTCAGGTAATGCTATAAATAGCAGTAGCTTTGTTAAGTTAATTAGGAACAACTAAGGAGGTGTACTAAGTGAGCAGAGGTACCAGCGCTGGGTGCCAGAAGGTAGCAGGATAATGGTAGCAGGATAATGCTGTGCTTAGAGTTGGAAGATAGAAGGGTACTAGGAAGCTGATGAGCTGAGACCGTGGCACCTCCTGGAACCTAGGACTCGGGTATTATGAACCACAACCCTGGGAAGCAATCCTAAACACCTTAAGAACTGTGCCCTTGGACTGCTAGACTCCAGGGCTGACTGACAAGTTGATACCCAGTTACTGTTCATCAGTTATTTAATAATCCCTTTTATGGGTAATTTCGAGTGAGTACAGTCATCCAGCTTCTCACCCAGGTCTGAATCACGGAAAGTAGCAGTATTGACACCGCAGTGTCCCCAACTAGGCTACCTATGTAATCTTGTCTAATATACATGATGACACCAGAGAGGCGATTCCATCCTCAAAGCACTGCAGCAGCATTCTGTACCTAGAACCACAATAATAGGAACATTCTTTAGGATTATTCAAAAACCTCCTCCATGGACAAATTGGGTCTAGTTGAAAATATACTCTGACTGTAGACATCTCCACTGATAATCTATTCCTTTGCTGCTGTAAGTATTCCACTTTACTTATTGTTTTATGACCCTAAAAGCAAAAATGTCACCTAGATGCGCATTGCTAGTATAATGGTAAATAATAACATATTACAGTTCTTCCCATTGAGGCTTCATAAAAATTGGTTACAACCCCCCATCCCAACTACTAATGGGAATCATTCTGAGCAGTCGGGTGGACACAGAGAAGCTGTTGACTGAAGACACATTTCCACTTCTTTGACCTCTGATAAATTTGGTGATCCTGAATGGATTCAGTTGTGCTAACCTTTAGGTTACTTGTGTAAGAATGTTATTTTAATCACATATCTCCAGATACAAATAAAATGTAGAATGCGTTAGTGGGTTTACAGCTGTGAAGGCAATGGAATTATATAATCTGGCAATCATAGCAAGATCTGAAATTACTACAGATCCCTGCACCTCTATCTCTTCATTAAGACAGGCCTAAAATTTCAAATGGTTTTACATAACGTGTACGGTATGTTTACAATTCAAACCAGGGTTACCCTAGTCTGTAAGATTAGTCCGCAAGTCAAATACAAAAGAAGCCCACATGGCTTTCCTGAACTGCCACTTGAAGAGAGGACATGCTGTTTTTACATTTATTCTTATTCTCAACTATATAAAAATGTTGATTTGAAAGTATTACACAGATGTAGCAGGTGTTATTGTACTTGCTGGCACAATGTTGTGGGGCTTAAAAAAACAAGCCAGTGAGAGGACTGGCCATTGTCTTCAATCAGCCACGTGTGAAAAGGTGGGTGGGCTGACACTATTTCACCTAACAGGTGTCATAACATCTGCTACATCTGTAAGATACAAATTGCAAATGGAACAATGAATACAAGTTTCTTAACAACCACTTCACTGCATTAGGTTTTTTATTTTATTTATTTTTTGCAGAACAAGGCGTATGCTGCACCTCTCTGGTATTGAGGGAGTTTATCAAGAGACATTTTCTGCTCTATGTGCTGCTTAGTCTCAGTTAAACCGCGCTACATGATTTCACTCTGCTGAGACTGGCTATTTCTGTTCTGTACTAATGTTCTTACAGGGGGTTCTTTGCAGATTAATCTTGATACGTACACCTGTTATGAGCAATTGAATCCTATTTAAAATCAGAGTCCAAGGTGTTTGTTTGTTAATCAAACAAGGCCATAAAATGTAGCCCTTAATGGTCGATTTTTAACACCTTTGCCGCCAAGGTTTTAAATACAATTGTAAAAAAACAAAAAACAATGATTCGGCAGAAATAATATATGTAATGTTTATTTCAGTGGGGAAAAAAACATGCAGCCTTTTAATAAAACTGTTTGCTGCATTAATTATTTTCTTTCTTGATGGTGTAACCCCTCTTTATTACCCTGAAACTAACTAAGGTGGGGGTCTAAGTCTTACTCCCCGTTATGGTAATGTGAACCCGCGTATTGGACATGCATCTCAAAAGTCAGATAATAGGACACGACACCGTGTCTTTAAATAATAACAAACGTGTTTATATTAACTTCATATTATGACAGATAGACAAACCTGATCCTCAATCGGAGGATCAGGTACCAATGTCTCTCACTATTTACTACGACCCTGTGTCAGAAGGGGGACTATGTGTTGGTGCTGGAACAGCCTAGGAGCTCTTATATCTGTGAGTGTATCCGTGGCAGGCATTTCTTTGAAAAACCTTCAGTACCCTTGTACTGCACCTTTTACTTGCTGCACCTGTTACACGTTTGGAAGGGCTCGTCCTAAGCTTCGACAAACTGTCTCCGCTCTCTTTCTATTAAGGAAAGATATCCCTTGTGTCTTGTTCATTTTTCTAACCCCTTTGCTGCTCCACTGGAGCACCGTACAGAAAGGACTGATTCCCAGTTTCTCCTAGCCTGTCCTGAGATCACTCGGGCTCCACCCCCAGACTGCCTCTACATGCTGTTCCAGCCCCTCTTAATTATTTCTCCCCTCTTAGCCCCTCCTCTTCCACAGCCTTTCCTATTGGCTGCTTCTCTATCTATCATAAATCATATGTCAATGTCACCTTAAGGACTTGAAAAAGATCTACAATAGAAAAAAATGCCGGTGTACAGCAAAATCAGGAAAGGGGGATGTAATGACCAAAAGTGTTTATTGGCAGATAAAAAAAAAACATGAAAGATAGTACTGGAGCTGACACTCTAACGCGTTTCACATGCAAAGTGCTTTATCTTTTATAAAGCGCTTTGCGTGTGGAACGCGTTAGAGTGTGAGGGGATGAAACCGAGGGGAGTGTGATCTCCCATGGGGGCAAGTCAACTAAGTCATGTAAATAAGAGACTTCGGGGGTATCATCCAAAACTACTTCAGGCTCTGATTCTACTCAGGCTGCCCCAGTTAAAATCCTTGCCTTGGGGAATCCCATGTTTCAGGTATATGTACCCTACACCCACAGTACTTGGTTCCTGCTAACACACGGGGGGCATAGTGGACCACTAGTGGGCTGAGGGGAACTTTAGTCCAGAGGATACGGCTGAAGCTCTTAGGCGTAGAGAACATGGGATATGGTTGGAATTGTACAACCTAAGGGTGTAGTACTTGGGTACTGTGAGCCACCAGTGCAGGAACCGCTGTTCTGGGTATTGCCAGGCCAGGCAGAGGGTCCTAGGCTCACTAAGGTCAGCAGGGATGAGCGTCATATAGTCCAGAGGTACAGGCAGTCACACGGATTCGAATATCCCTATGTTCCAGAACCCATAATGAGGGAAGTGGAGTAGAACAGGGAGCAGTGGCTGATAGACTTCATCAGGGCTTACATTACATCCCACAGTAAAAGCACTTTCTATCATCTAGAAGAGCGTATTGCATAACTTGTAGGGGTATGGAAGGTGGGAAGGTCAATCTATATGGATAGAGTTGAGTACATATCAAACAGACATCCCAAGAGAGTATTCTTGGTCACGGTGCCTGATATTAATGGCACCCTAGTAAGTCTGACCTACAGCACTACTATTAGGAAGTAGCCAGATTCTCCACGTTGGATGGGACTAGGGTCAATACTGTACTACATCTGTATGATTGTTATCATTATATGGATGCTGTAATGTCACTGTGTTTACAGAAAGTATGCTGTATCAAATGTATATCATTGAGATTATGCTACTGTTGATAAACTTGGTTGTGTGTTCTGTTTCAGGTTCCCAAGCGAAGGATGGTACACCAAATTTTGGCTCCAAGTGGGGACCATTGAATTCCACCAGAGGGAGAATGTAGCCATGCCTGGTTTGGCTACCAGTCTGCCCTCCCTGTCATGCAAGCCCTGGTAAGAGTGCAGGCAGTGACAAGACCAATCATGGGTTTTCCCCACAAAGGCAGCTCCTTTGAGAGACAGGGGAGGAGGTGGGACAAGGCCTGTGTTCTGCCCGATCCTGGGTTTAGACCTTGTATCTTTCTCCCATTGTACTTAAAGGGCTGCACCACTAAATTTAACTCAGTTGTTGTCTCTACCATTGAGGGAAACAGGTAACACACAGGATTGCCTGCACATTGGCATCCCCTGTTCCTCTTCCCCTTGGGGGAGAGTGAGTGATTACCATCCCCCTGACCCTGCTAGAGGGGCAGGGAGGAGTAAGGGCTGGCTCTGGAGGCCTCAAGCCCCAGAGTTGTATGTCCAGGGACCATCCGTAAGTTGGAGACCTGCATTGAGCTGTATTGGGCAGAAGCCTGTGTGATACTGTGTATGCAGTGGAGCAATAAACCGGTTCCAGTTAACTATAACTTCTGCCAGCGTGCAATCTTTCTGAGGGGAGTGGAGTTCGTTCGTCTGTGGGAGATTGCCTCCATACACCTGGAGCCTGCAGCAGATGGAGGCGCTGTGTACCCAGAGATAAACAACGGTACTATACCCCAGAAGCCTGTCCAGACGTCCCCTCTAACATCAGCGGACCACTTAGTATCCTGCGAGCCAACAGGTACCATGCACCATACACCTGGTAACAGGGAATCTCCCAGAGGGTGGGGATAACACTGTTACATATGTACTAGCATAACATGTAGATTCCAACCTGGTCTGCAATTATTTAATCTTTGACATGCATTGCTGCCACTAACCTGTAACCAAGTTTAATAATTAAGCAGCACCATTCTTTCTTACTGGAATAATTTCTGTGTTGCTGATTAAGGAGGTTTTTGTTTGACAAACACTCATGATGTGGGAGATTTAAACATTGCATGGGGGTATCGGCACCCCATAAGGGGGACTGTAACTCGGGAAGCAGGGTGTCACCAGACCTGAAATTAATGCGGTTCAGCTCCGGGAGAAACCCTGCTCCCTTACACAAGTATTCAAATTAAAATAAAAACAGCTTAATTACCTTAGTGGCTAGCCACTAAGGCAATGAAGGTGTTAAAACCTGATTAGTCTCTTTATTGGGGGCAGAGGTGGTAGTTGCCCCAGGGTGGGTGGTTAAGCTTGCCAGGAAGGTAGCAGGAGGAGGTAACCCCTTTACCATAGTGGTGGGAACCGCAATGGTAATGAAGGGGTTAAACACTCCCGCTACCCGAGAGGCCTAACCACCCACCCTTGGGGCAACTACCCCCCTTACACAATCCCTCGACCCCAACAAATATTTAAAAAAAAACACAAACCTAACACCCACCTCCTCTACCCCAACAACCCCCCCTCCATCCCTCCATAACATACAGTACAGTGATAGGCAAAATTACTATTATCCAGATATTGATAATAGCTCATTTGCCATTCAAAATAAAACATTAACCAGCCAGCATAAAGTAAATAAAACTTCTACTTACCCCTGCCTGGATGAAGGCCGTCTTCATCACCATCCTCCGCATCCTTGACCTCCGTTGGCAGGAACTGTACAATAAAAAATATAATCTAATGGCCCGTAATGTCTTAATCACCTTAGCTGTTAGTAACCGCTAAAGTAATTAAAGCTGCAGTTCAGTTTTTTTTTTTAATTTATTTTGTTACTTCAATAGTTTCATGTGGGCAATCTCTAATTACCTAAAGAACTGCATAGCTGCCGGTCAATTCGTTCTCCGTCTATTGATCGGCAAAGTTTGGCGACATCTTTAAATATGGGGAATGTAAATCGTTGCTATAGGAACAAGCATGCTTGTTAAAATAGAATGCAAGAAAATTGGTCTTTCAAAGTTGTTTTTTTAAAAACAGAAAATGCTAAAAGTATTTTTTCTTACTACAGAACTGATTTATTAAAAAAAAACACAAATGCAGGATATTGCCTGAACTGCAGCTTTAAGGGGTTAACCCCTCTCTCTGCAACCCACCCGGGTAGCATAACCTCCCACCCCGGGGAAACTACCCCAATCCTCTAACTATTGATTGGCACAGTGGTACATCATGCCCATGTATTATGGCAGTCAATAGGCAACCTAAAAAAAAACTAAAAATCACCATAAATAAACCACAATAAAAAAAAGCCAATCACCAAAAATAAACCATAATCAAAAAATCAATCACCAAAGAAAAACCACAATAAAATAACCAATCACCAAAAATAAACCAAGAATTTAACAAAGCAAACACAAACAAAAAAAATGAAACAAAGCAATCAACAAAAAAAGCCAGAATAAAAAAAAAACAATCGCAAAATAAACAAGAATAAAAAAAATAACAATCAACAAAAATACATACAGTATGAATGAAATAAAATCAAGCATTTGCAAAAAAAATGCATTGCATTTCTTGTCACTGTATTTACCTAAAGGGGAACGGATAAATACATTGGCAGTCAATTGGCAAGCAAAGCTGCAAGCGGTTACTACTGCTAAGGTAATGAAGGGGTCAACCCCTCCCGCTACCCACCCGGTAGGCATAAACACACCATGGGCCAAATATCACTTTCACCCACCCGCATTACCCACAATAAACCGGGCATTGGTAGTTAACCCATTTATTTAGCCGCTAAGGTAATGAAGCTGCCTGTAAATGTATTTTTATTGCATTGGACAGAAACTGGGGGTCTCTGGAGCTGGTATTAATGTGTATCAGCTTCGGAGACTCCCGGCATCAATCCGATGCAGGAAAATGCATTTTGTTCCCTAAGTCCTGCTCACAGATCTCATCTCGCCAAACCTGCAATTCCAGAGCTCCGATTACAGCTTAACCCCGTTATAACGCGATCCGTTACAACGCGAATTCGCTTATAACGCGATGCAAGCGTGGCTCCCAATTTTTGTATTTATGAATACTTTACAACACGAT